>NC_070594.1:6742880-6747880 GCF_027409825.1 Scomber japonicus | reverse complement strand
ATCATTTAAATGAACATCTCTTAATAATAGAGTGGTGGGCTTTAAAAAAAAAAAAAAAGGAGAGATTGGGTAAGATGTGAGGATGGGTGGATTTATCCGAGGACCTTGTTTTCTCAGAGGTGGATTGTGGGAAGTGGAGGTCGTCCTTTTGGTGTTTGCTCAGGAAGGATAAGTGGTCCGAAGGCTTGATCTGCCGGGTTACATGTGTTTTTTTTTTTTCTTTTTTTCATTCCTATATAAACATTTCGGCAAACATGGAGAGCACAGAGGGGGGGCGAGGGGGGGGGGGGGTTGATTTCTGAGGTGTGGGAAACCCTCAGCAGGTGTTTAGTTTAGAGTACGATCGATCTGCTCAATGACTGGGTGGATTTTTTTTCGGGCTTTTATTTTGAAAGTGAAGCAACAACAGACAGAGAGAGAGAGAGAGTAAATTTAAATGGAGGAGTGGGTAGTGGGTTGTGGGTCTGATCAGGATTCAGCCGTCAGCCTGGTGAAGGTTTTTAAATGTCAGCGCTGCTACGTTAGTCTGAGCAGATTGGATTTTAAGCTTTGAGTTTTTAGGAGAAAAAGGGCAAAGAAAAGCTTTTCTTTCTATTCCCCAAGTCGGCTCGGAGTCTGAGGACTTTTTCTTTTTTTTCTCCCTCCATCGCTTTTATTCTCAGAAGTCGGGAAATTAGTTTTAACATTTGTAATGAAACACACAAAACACGACAACGAAATGTTTAATTTAGACTTAATTAAAATTAAAATACATCATACAAGTCTGCTCCTGTTTTATTTCAACCCACAAACTATGAAACAAACCTTTTTAGATATCAAGGAAGACGTTTAACTAAATATTTTAAAGAGAAAGATAAAAAACTTTCTCTTTATTTTAGCTTTTAATCAGCTCTTCTATCACTTGTCGCTGTACTTCTTTTAAAATTGTATAGTTTTTTATTCTACTTTTACTATGCACTATATTTGTTGTTAGTTTTTATTCTTATATTTCATTATATTATATATCGCATTAATGCTTTTATTTCTTTCCTCTTATTTTGAAACACTTCGTCTATGTACTTTATTTTATTGTGAAGCACTTTGAGCTGCATTTAATGTATAAAAGGTGCTATGCAAATAAAGTATTATTATTATTTTCATTTATTATTATTGTTATTATTATTATTTATTTATTTATTTATTTGTTTATTTATTAAATTAATTAATTATTATTCACCAGATGTTTTCAGCAGTTTTTATGAAGGCGGGAAAAATTTAGACTTGAAAGAATTTAAATGCAAAAGTCAATTTTATGGACTGTCACTACTTTTTAACACCTGCTCTTTATTTGTAGAGTTTTTTTATGTGAGTCTTTCACTGTTTACATGTTTTTATATTATTATTATACTTTACTTTATTATTTGTGAGTCGCTAACACACACACATTTCTGTCATTATGTGATATATTAAACTAAATATAAATATTAAACCAACATGAAAAAGAGACAGTATAAGTGATAAGATCATGAATCGTTATCCTTCCTGAAAACAATCATGATATTATATTTTTGCCATATTGCCCACCTCTGACTTTATTAATAACTGGTTATAATAATCTCTCTGTTAAATATCTTCTGTCCAGTATGAATCTTGTGTTTTGTGTTTCATCTCTGACGTTTGGACGTTTGGTATTAAAGTCAGAATATTTCCTGGTTGATGTTTTTTGCAGGGCTGCGCTTCCTGGAAGTGGTACTTCCCGTTTCACTACGCTCCGTTCGCCTCCGACTTCAAAGACATCAAAGGATTGTTCACAGACTTCGAGAAGGGGACCAAACCGGTAAGAACGGACTCAAACTTACTTCCTGTTTGTCTCATTTCTCTTGTCTTTGTCTCTCGAAGGGATTTTAAACTGTAATATATAAACTGTTGCTCCATGTGACCTTAAAGTCTCCTTAGAGGGAAGGAAGGAAGGAGGGAAGGAAGGAAGGAGGGAAGGAGTGAAGGAAGGGAGGAAGGGAAGCAGTAAGGAGGAAAAGAGGAAGGAGGGAAGGATGGAAGGAAGGAGGAAAAGAAGAAGAAGAAGGAAGGAAGGGAGGAAGGGAAAGAGTAAGGAGGAAAAGAGGAAGGGAGGAGGGGATGGAGGAGAAGAAGGAAGGAAGGAGAGAAAGAAGGAAAGGAGTAAGGAAAAGAAGAAGGGAAGAAGGGAGGGAAGGAGTAAGGAGGAAAAGAGGAAGGAAGGAAGGAGAGAAGGAATGAAGGAAGGAAGGAAAGGAGTGTGGAAGAAGGAGGGAGTAAAGAAAGAGGGAAGGAAGGGAAGAACAAAGGAAAAAATTAAGAAAAACGGAGGAAGGAGAGAAGGAAGGACGGACGGAGGGAGGGAGGGAGGAAAGAAGGAGGGAAGGAGGGAGGAAGCACAAAAGGGAAGGAACAGTCAAAACAGACGGGGTCAATTTGACCCTGGAGGACGACAGGAAGTTAAATGACTCTTGTGTGTATTATTGTGTTATTTGTAGTTCAAGCCCTTGGAACAGCTGATGGGAGTATTTCCTGCTGCTAGCGGCAACTTCCTGCCCCAAACATGGCGGAACCTCATGAGCAGTCCGGTAAGTCTTTTATTTATTTATTAATCCAAAAAATGAGTTTCAGGAGACTTCTGTGACTATTCAGAGGTCTTTAACTCAAGTTGCAGTAAAATACATCCTTTCCCCTTTTAATAGCAGTTTAAAAAAGCCTCCATGTAGCTGCTGCCTCATCTCTTTTTACAAGTTGTGATTAATCAAAATTTGATCGTGATTACGATTTTGGGGCCAGACGATCTCAAAACTAATAAAATCGGGGGGGAAACATAATTTTACAAGCCCCAACTTTGTTTGTTATGAATAATGAGAAACGCTCAATAACAAATGTTTTATTTTGAAAAGCTTAGACAGGAAGCCGCTGCAGCTCCGTTAGTTTGACAGAAGCTGAAACACAGTGAAATGTTTTAACTGTAAATAAAAGTGCAGAGTTTCTAGCCTGCGTCAGACGATGCTGCGTTTACTGACTAATTATTAAAAACCAGGAAGTGACGTATGAACTATCGTCATGGTAACCCGCTCAGCTCTAATATCTCTGCAAAGTTTAAAAAAAAAATGTTTTAATAATCGTGATTATGATCTTTTTCCCTAGTTGTGATATTAAACTCTTCCTTTTTTAATACAGGATTCTTCCATCATCGACTTCTACCCCGACGACTTTGCCATCGATCTCAACGGCAAGAAATACGCCTGGCAGGGTGAGTCGCTGTCTCTTTAAATAACACTGAATGTAAAGGAGAGATATAAAGTCAGTGTTTGGTTTGTTAATGTTTTGTATGTATGCTGGTATTTGCAGGTGTTGCCTTGTTGCCGTTTGTGGATGAACGTCGGCTGAGAGCGGCTCTGACTGATGTTTACCCCGACCTCACACCTGAGGAAGGTGAGCAGACTTCTACAGCAGAGACCGCCAAAATAAAAGTTCCTCTTATGATTTTAAAAAAAGGTTTATCAGAGCTGAAGTGATGAGCATGTGAACATAGTTTTGAGCCACAACTGTCAGTTCCCTCTGATTTAACATAAAAATTAAAGAGATTTTTTAATTTTTTTTTACAGTTTATCTATTTGTCAATCCAACCACATCTATTAAATACACACAGTGGAACAAAATTGCACTCCTTTTAAAGGACAAGAGGGCAAAAGAAATGGTAATAAATAAATAAACATAACTAAGGAAAACATAAGAACAATTTCCCCCTCTCAACCCCAACCGGTGGAGGCAGATGTTCTCCCACTCTGAGTCTGGTTCTGAGGGTTCTTCCTGTTAAAAGGGAGTTTTTTCTCTCCACTGTTGCTCATGTGGGAATGTTGGGTCTCTTTAAAGTTAAAACCTGAAGAGTTCGGTTTAGAACCTGCTCTATGTGGAAAGACCCTTGAGATAACTCTGTTGTGATTTGGCGCTATACAAATAAAGATTGATTGAATTAAAAAGACATTTAAAAAGCAGCAGCAGTTAAAACAGTGCTTTACTAAAATCAGTTGCCTGACTCGGTCATCAGAATTAGACAGAGATGTCAGAGAGTCAATATAATTTAGGAGAGGTCTCCAAGTTTAGGGAGCCATTAAGAGAGAATCTAAGCTTCTCTAGTCTAATGGACAGTAAAAGCTCTTTCACCCATCTGTGGTGGGTTGGAGGTTGAGGGCGTTTCCAGCTAAGGAGAATGAGTCGCATGGCCAACAGGGTGGTAAAAGCAAATACAGTCTGCATGACTTTAGAGCTCATAGGATGCAAGGGGAGGGGAGGGGAGGGGGAGGGGGGTGCCAAACAAGGCTAAGAGAGGTTCAGGAGTAAGTAAATAACAATTTTGAAATCATTTAAAAAGTAGCTGTTTCTGTGTGATGACATGTTTTAGATTTACTAAAGGTTGAGAAAAGTTCAGGAAGTTTAGCAGCTGCTAGAAAACTGCCTCATTTTCTTAATGAACTGTTTTTAATCACACAGTAAAGTCATTATAATAATATACTTTAAGTTGCTCATCTTCTTTTTTCTCCTTCTTTCTTTTTACTTCTAATCTTGTAATGTTTTGCTCTTGTGTGTTTTTGTGCCTTTTCTCTTCCTTTCCCATTCATCATCTTCTTTCCTTCTTTCTTTCCTTCTTTCTTTCTCTACTATTTAATCCAGTCCAGTAAAATAATGATGTGTGTTTTCTGTCTCAGTGAAAAGAAACAGCCTGGGAAACGACGTCATGTTCGTGGGGAAGTCTCACCTGCTGTTCGACTTCATCCAAGAACTCTACCGTGGCGAAACTAGCGAGGTAACAAAAAACTCTAAAAGCTGATAAATGTCTAACAACATGCAGCATCTTTAAAGGTTTTATTATGTAGCAGCTAGTTATTAGATATATATCAGGGGTGTCAAACATGCGGTCCGTGGGCCAGAACCGGCCCGCCGAGAGGGCCAATCCGGCACAGTTTCCTTCTTCCTCCCTTCCTCCCTGTCTTCTTTTC
>NC_070594.1:6718965-6741465 GCF_027409825.1 Scomber japonicus | reverse complement strand
AACATCTCTTAATAATAGAGTGGTGGGCTTTAAAAAAAAAAAAAAAGGAGAGATTGCTTAAGATGTGAGGATGGGTGGATTTATCCGAGGACCTTGTTTTCTCAGAGGTGGATTGTGGGAAGTGGAGGTCGTCCTTTTGGTGTTTGCTCAGGAAGGATAAGTGGTCCGAAGGCTTGATCTGCCGGGTTACATGTGTTTTTTTTTTCTTTTTTTCATTCCTATATAAACATTTCGGCAAACATGGAGAGCACAGAGGGGGGGTGGGGAGGGGGGTGATTTCTGAGGTGTGGGAGACCCTCAGCAGGTGTTTAGTTTAGAGTACGATCGATCTGCTCAATGACTGGGTGGATTTTTTTTGGGGGCTTTTATTTTGAAAGTGAAGCAACAACAGACAGAGAGAGAGACGGAGGGAGAGTAAATTTAAATTGAGGAGTGGGATTCGGTAGTGGGTCTGATCAGGATTCAGCCGTCAGCCTGGTGAAGGTTTTTAAATGTCAGCGCTGCTACGTTAGTCTGAGCAGATTGGATTTTAAGCTTTGAGTTTTTAGGAGAAAAAGGGCAAAGAAAAGCTTTTCTTTCTATTCCCCAAGTCGGCTCGGAGTCTGAGGACTATTTATTTTTTCTCCCTCCATCGCTTTTATTCTCAGAAGTCGGGAAATTACTTTGAACGTTTGTAATGAAACAAAAAAACACTACGAATAAAATGTTTAATTTAGACTTAATTAAAATTAAAATACATCACACTAGTCTGCTCCTGTTCTCCATGTTTTATTTCAACCCAAAACTACGAAACAAACCTTTTTAGATATCAGGGAAGATGTTTAACTAAATATTTTTAAGAGAAAGATAAAAACTTTCTCTTTATTTTAGCTTTTAATCAGCTCTTATATCACTTATCGCTGTTTTTTTATTCTACTTTTACTATGTACTATATTTGTTGTTAGTTTTTATTCTTATTTTTATTCTTATATTTCATTATATTATATATCGCATTAATGCTTTTATTTCTTTCCTCTTATTTTGAAACACTTCGTCTATGTACTTTATTTTATTGTGAAGCACTTTGAGCTGCATTTAATGTATAAAAGGTACTATGCAAATAAAGTATTATTATTATTTTCATTTATTATTATTATTATTATTATTATTATTTTTATTTATTTATTTATTTTTTAATTAATTAATTAATTAATTAATTATTATTCACCACCAGATGTTTTCAGCTGTTTTCATGAAGGCGGGAAAAATTTAGACTTGAAAGAATTTAAATGCAAAAATCAATTTTATGGACTTTCACTACTTTTTAACACCTGCTCTTTATTTGTAGAGTTTTTTTATTTGAGTCTTTCACTGGTTAAGTGTTTGTGAGCCGCTAACACACACACACACCCACAAACACACAAACACACACAAACTTTCAACACATGAAAAAGAGACGTGATAAAATCATGAATCATGATATTATATATTTGCCATATTGCTCACCTCTAACTGACTTTATTAATAACTGGTTATAATAATCTCTCTGTCAAATATCTTCTGTCCAGTATGAATCTTGTGTTTCGTGTTTCATCTCTGACGTTCGGACGTTTGGTATTAAAGTCAGAATATTTCCTGGTTGATGTTTTTTGCAGGGCTGCGCTTCCTGGAAGTGGTACTTCCCGTTTCACTACGCTCCGTTCGCCTCCGACTTCAAAGACATCAAAGGATTGTTCACAGACTTCGAGAAGGGGACCAAACCGGTAAGAACGGACTCTAACTTACTTCCTGTTTGTCTTATTTCTCTCGTCTTTGTCTCTCGAAGGGATTTTAAACTGGAATATATAAACTGTTGCTCCATGTGACCTTAAAGACTCCTTAGAGGGAGGGAGGGAGGAAGGAAGGAGTAAAGGAGGAAGGGAAGGAGTAAGGAGGAAAAGAGGAAGGAGTGAAGGATGGAAGGAAGGAAGGAGGAAAAGAATAAGGAAGGAATGGAGGGAGGGAGGAAGGGAAAGAGTAAGGAGGAAAAGAGGGAGGAAGGGAAGGAGGAGGAAAAGAGGGAAGGAAGGAGAGAATGAAGGAAAGGAGGGAGGGAAGGAGTAAGGAGGAAAAGAGGAAGGAAGTAAGGAGTGAAGGAAGGAAGGAAAGGAGTGTGGAAGAAGGAGGGAGTAAAGAAAGAGGGAAGGAAGGGAAGAACAAAGGGACAAATAAAGAAAGAGGGAGGAAAGAAGGAGGGAAGTAGGGAGGAAGGCCAAAAGGAAGGGAGGAAGGAAGGAACAGTCAAAACAGACGGGGGGACCCTGGAGGACGACAGGAAGTGAAATGACTCTTGTGTGTATTATTGTGTTATTTGTAGTTCAAGCCCTTGGAACAGCTGATGGGAGTATTTCCTGCTGCTAGCGGCAACTTCCTGCCCCAAACATGGCGGAACCTCATGAGCAGTCCGGTAAGTCTTTTATTTATTTATCTATTAATCCAAAAAATGAGTTTCAGGAGACTTCTGTGACAATTCAGAGGTCTTTTAACTCAAGTTGAATTGGCTGTGATCACCTGTGAAGTAAAATACATCCTTTCCTTCTAATAGCAGTTTTAAAAGCCTCCATGCTTGTAGCTACTGCCTCCATCTTTTTTTTTTTTTATAATAAGTTGTGATATTAAACTCTTCCTTTAATACAGGATTCTTCCATCATTGACTTCTACCCCGACGACTTCGCCATCGATCTCAACGGCAAGAAATACGCCTGGCAGGGTGAGTCGCTGTCTCTTTAAATAACACAGAATGTAAAGGGGAGATTTTAAAGGTGGTTTATGTCATTAGGTTGATTTAATACTTAAATATCAACAGTTAAAGGTTACATTTATTGCACATAAAAGGAAAAATACATGATAGTTGCAGGTTTTTTGAGATTAGGGTAAAGAGAAATGTGCAGAAGGAGCCAATGAAACCCATAAGAGCTCGTCAGGTGGCTCTCTTATGGTGAAGCATACAACATAAAAACTTAACCCTCCTGTTCTGCTCCCGGGTCAAATTGACCCGTCTGTTTTGACTGTTCCTTCTTTCCTTCCTCCCTTCCTTCCTTCCTTCTTTCCTCCTTTCGTCCCTTCCTTTGTTCCTTCCTCATTTCCTTCTTTCCACTCTTCCTTCCTTCCTTCCTCTTTCTTCCCTTCCTTTGTTCCTTCCTCATTTCCTTCTTTCCACTCTTCCTTCCTTCCTTCCTCTTTCTTCCCTTCCTTTGTTCCTTCCTCATTTCCTTCTTTCCACACTTCCTTCCTTCCTTCCTCTTTCTTCCCTTCCTTTGTTCCTTCCTCATTTCCTTCTTTCCAAACTTCCTTCCTTCCTTCCTTCCTCTTTCTTCCCTTCCTTTGTTCCTTCCTCATTTCCTTCTTTCCACTCTTCCTTCCTTCCTTCTTTCCTCTTTCTTCCCTTCCTTTGTTCCTTCCTCATTTCCTTCTTTCCACACTTCCTTCCTTCCTTCCTCTTTCTTCCCTTCCTTTGTTCCTTCCTCATTTCCTTCTTTCCACACTTCCTTCCTTCCTTCCTCTTTCTTCCCTTCCTTTGTTCCTTCCTCATTTCCTTCTTTCCACTCTTCCTTCCTTCCTTCCTCTTTCTTCCCTTCCTTTGTTCCTTCCTCATTTCCTTCTTTCCACTCTTCCTTCCTTCCTTCCTCTTTCTTCCCTTCCTTTGTTCCTTCCTCATTTCCTTCTTTCCACTCTTCCTTCCTTCCTTCCTCTTTCTTCCCTTCCTTTGTTCCTTCCTCATTTCCTTCTTTCCACACTTCCTTCCTTCCTTCCTCTTTCCTCCCTTCCTTCGTTCCTTCCTCATTTCCTTACTTCCTTCCTTCCTTCCTTGACCTGAGCACAACAGGAGGGTTAAAGAGTAAAGAAATAAAAGAAACATCATCACAACAACATCCAGCATCAAATATGCTTCCACTGATAGATGGATGATGATTATAGTTGGAGTTAATTGTTAATAGTGCGTTATGCAGATGTTGCCTGAGAGTCTAAACCCAGGGCAAAGAACTCCCAATGTGCTCTGTGCAGGTTTTGGAGCTTTTAAATGCAGTGTAACAGTTAAATAAATTATAATATAAGGATTTTTATCTACTGAGCTCATAAAAGTGAAATATATCTGCTATAATATTTCTGCTTGACAAATTTAAGCCAGTATGATAAAAACAAAAAACACGTTTTAGGTATATTTATTATCACCCAGGGAGCGTTGATGGATGGATAAAACACTATGAGAGTTAGAAGTGTGTATGTTAATGTCAGTGTTTGGTTTGTTAATAAAGTTTTCTATGTGTGCTGGTATTTGCAGGTGTTGCCTTGTTGCCGTTTGTGGATGAACGTCGGCTGAGAGCGGCTCTGACTGATGTTTACCCCGACCTCACACCTGAGGAAGGTGAGCAGACTTCTACAGCAGAGACCGCCAAAATAAAAGTTCCTCTTATGATTTAAAAAAAAAGGTTTATCAGAGCTGAAGTGATGAGCATGTGAACATAGTTTTGAGCCACAACTGTCAGTTCTAGGCATGGGCCGGTTACCGGTTTCAAGGTATACCACGGTATGAAAAAGTCACGGTTTCAAAACCACTAACATTTTCCGTCATACCGTTCCTGCGGTATGAGCAGGTTTTTTTTAATGTGAGGTCTCGTCAGAGAGAGAGTGGAGGTCCCTGGTCGTGTGCAGCTGCAGCGTAAAGTAGCGCACCTCCGGTTGCTGTTACAAGCAGGTCGCTCTGCAGGCTGTATGCTGGCTGAAGGAGGCGAGCCCCCCCCCCCCGAACTTTCCTCCCGTCTAAAAGCGCCAAGTCGGCTGTATTTATACTTATAAGGCTACCGTAAAAACACAAACGGCCGCGTCTTGGAGGAAGAAGGTCCCGGACAGTAGCAGCGTGAGGAGGAAATACATCCTATATGATCGTGAGCAAGTCTCCAAAAACTGTTGAGATTCAGTTTTAAGCTCCTGCCTGCATTTATTTATTTATATTTATCTTAGAAGTGTTTTTACTTTTTTCAATTATTTATGTTCTGATATCTTGAGCCACAGGTTCAGTGATTGCATTTATTTGCATTTTGTGTTGTTTTTTTTCTCACAAAAAATAATCAATTTATGTCGTGACTTGAGTTGCAGGTTTAGCCTCAGTTGAAGGACTGCACTTTTTTTTTTTATTTAGAAATAATTCAGTTATTTTTTATTATCATTTATTTTAAATACATATTTACTAAAAGTAAAAGACCATTCAATGGGATTTTTTTTTTTTTTTGTTTTTAAATACAGACATTTCAAAATATCACATTTTATACCCGTAATCATAATACCGTGAAACCGTGATATTTTTACCTAAGGTTATCATACCGTCAGAATTTCATACCGGCCCATGCCTAGTCAGTTCCGTCTGATTTAACATAAAAATTAAAGAGTTTTTTTTTGTTTTTTTACAGTTTATCTATTTGTCAATCCAACCACATCTATTAAATACACACAGTGGAACAAAATTGCACTCCTTTTTAAAGGACAAGAGGGCAAAAGAAATGGTAATAAATAAATAAACATAACTAAGGAAAACATAAGAACAATTAAAAAGACATTTAAAAAGCAGCAGCCGTTAAAACAGTGCTTTACTAAAATCAGTTGCCTGACTCGGTCATCAGAATTAGACAGAGATGTCAGAGAGTCAATATAATTTAGGAGAGGTCTCCAAGTTTAGGGAGCCATTAAGAGAAAATCTAAGCTTCTCTAGTCTAATGGACAGTAAAAGCTCTTTCACCCATCTGTGGTGGGATGGAGGTTGAGGGCGTTTCCAGCTAAGGAGAATGAGTCGCATGGCCAACAGGGTGGTAAAAGCAAATACAGTCTGCATGACTTTAGAGCTCATAGGATGCGAGGGGGTGCCAAACAAGGCTAAGAGAGGTTCAGGAGTAAGTAAATAACAATTTTGAAATCATTTAAAAAGTAGCTGTTTCTGTGTGATGACATGTTTTAGATTTAGTTTGAGGAAAGTTCAGGAAGTTTAGCAGCTGCTAGAAAACTGCCTCATTTTCTTAATGAACTGTTTTTAATCACACAGTAAAGTCATTATAATAATATACTTTAAGTTGCTCATCTTCTTTTTTTCTCCTTCTTTCTTTTTACTTCTAATCTTCTAATGTTTTGATGTTTTGCTCTTGTGTGTTTTTGTGCCTTTCCTCTTCTTTTCCCATTCATCATCTTCTTTCCTTCTTTCTTTCCTTCTTTCCTTCTTTCTTTCTCTACTATTTAATCCAGTCTATTAAAATAATGATGTGTGTTTTCTGTCTCAGTGAAAAGAAACAGCCTGGGAAACGACGTCATGTTCGTGGGGAAGTCTCACCTGCTGTTCGACTTCATCCAAGAACTCTACCGTGGCGAAACTAGCGAGGTAACAAAAAACTCTAAAAGCTGATAAATGTCTGTCAGACTGAGAGGAGAGGAGGAGGAAGGGGAGAATGAACAACATGCAGCATCTTAAAGGTTTTATTATATAGCAGCTAGTTATTAGATATATATCAGGGGTGTCAAACATGCGGCCCGTGGGCCAGAACCGGCCCGCCGAGAGGGCCAATCCGGCACAGTTTCCTTCTTCCTCCCTTCCTCCCTGTCTTCTTTTCCTTCCTTCTTTCCTTCCATCTGTCTTTCCTTTCCTCATTCCTTCCTTCTTTTCCTTCCTTCCTGTCTTCTCTTCTCTTCCTTCCATCTTTCCTTCCTGTATTCTCTTTCTTCTTTCTTCTCCTCCTTTTCTTTCCGTCCTTCCTTCCTTTTAGTGGTCCGGCCTACATGAGATCAAATTGGGCTGTATGTGGCCCTTGAATGAAAATGAGTTTGACATATATCTACACACACACACACACACACACACACACACACACACACACACACACACACACACACACACACACACACAGAGTAAGCAGCTTGTGTGTAATGAAAGTCTTCTTCTGCTTTTCTTTGCTGCGTCATTCTGCTGCAGATGTTCGTGCAGCTGTGCAGGTGTCGCCACAGTCGGATTCAGTCCCTGTTAATTATGCAGAGACACTAAAGTAATTGTGTGTCATGTTGTTTTTGCTGCATCATAAACGTGTCTCAGAAAATACAGCAGCAGCAACCACGAGCCTGATTACCTCAAACTAGATTAGTCAATAACAAAAAATGAATTATTCTTGACGTTATTTTTGGCTGCTAAGAAGCTGGACTTTAAGCCCAAGTGGAAATGTTGGCTTCCTCTTGGGCTTATAGTAAATAAAATCATCACCTGTAAACCACTATAATAATATCTGCATTTAGTTGAGTCATTAGTTCAGTTATTTTGCAATAATTTAACCCAAAGCCCCCAAAACACATTGAAATAATTCACTATGATCCAATTAATGTAGTTAACTTTCCTGTTGTCCTCCCGGGTCAAATTGACCCCGTCTGTTTCAACTGTTCCTTCCTTCCTTCCTTCCTTCTGTCCACCATTCCTCGCTCCTTCTTTCCTTCCCGCCTTCCCTCTGTCCTTCTTTCCTTCCTTTCTCCCTCCCTCCTTCCTTCCTTCTTTCCTTCTTTCCTTCTTTCCTTCCTTCCCTTCCTTCCTTCCTTCCTTCCTTCCCATCCGCCCTTCCTTCCTTCCTCCCTCCCTTCCTCCCTTCCTCCCTTCCTCCCTTCCTCCCTTCCTCCCTTCCTCCCTTCCTTCCTTCCTTCCTTTCTTCCTTCCTTCCTTCCTTCCCTTCCACCCTTCCTTTCTCCCTACTTTCCTTCCTTCCTTCCTTCCTTCCCTTCCACCCTTCCTTTCTCCCTACTTTCCTTCCTTCCTTCCGTCCTTCATTCCATCCTTCCATCCTTCCTTCCTTACTTCTTCCTTCCTTCCTTGCTCTCTCTCTCCTTCCTTCCTTCCTTCCTTCCTCCCTGCCTTCTTTCCTTTATTCCCTTCCTTCCTTCTTTCCTTTCTTTCCTTCCTTCCTTCCTCCATCCCCCTTTCTTCCTTCTGTCGTTCCTTGCTCTCTCTCTGCTTCCTTCCTTCCTTCCTCCCTGCCTTCTTTCCTTTATTCCCTTCCTTCCTTCTTTCCTTTCTTTCCTTCCTTCGATAATGAATACAATGAGTTCACCAAATCAGAAAGTTCATGCAACTTCAATGAAAACAAGAGCAGACCAAAGATGCGTTAAGATACTAAATGACACCTTAGCTGCTGAGTTGACACCTTTACGAGTCAGTTGATGATGTCATACTTTGTCTCCGTCAGGGCACAGAGATCCCCGCTGAGCTCTGCCACGGGATCCAAGGTATATTAAATCTTGATGACGACCCTATTCTACCAGATAAGTAAGGAAACGCTGCTTTATTCCCACTTTTCTATATTAATGTTATTTTTAAATGCTCTAACCTCCTGAATCCGATGCAACGACTCCGACCGCCTCGTTTATTCACTCTTTCTTTTTTTTTTTTCTTTTTTTTTCTTTTTTTAACTTTCATCCTTCAGGCCGGTGAAGTCGCCCATCCCGATGCTTCGTGATATTGCACAGAACAATTCCATCGGGTAAGAACCGACTTCATAAACACTTTTAACCCTCCTGTCGTCCTCCCGGGTCAAATTGACCCCATCTCTCTTTTGACTGTTCCTTCCTTCCTTCCTTCCTTCCTTCCTCCCTCTTTCTTTAATTGTTCCTTCGTTTTTTCCCCTCCTTCCATACTTCTTTCCTCACTTCCTTCCGTCCCTCCTTGCTTCCTTCCTTCCTCCCTCCTTTCTTCCCTCCCTCATTCCTTCCACCCTCCCTCCCTCCTTTCCTCCCTTCCTTCCTCCTTACTCCTTTCCTTCCTCCCTCCCTCCTTTCTCCTTTCCTTCCTTCCTTCCTCCCTCCCTCCCTTCCTTACTCCTCTCCTTCCTCCCTCCTCCCTTCCTCCCTTACTTCCTCCCCCTCCTTTCCTCCCTTCCTTCCTCCTTACTCCTTTCCTTCCTTCCTTTACTCCCTCCCTCCTTCCTTCCTCCGTCCCTCCTCCCTCCTTTCCTTCCTTCCTCCTTTCATCCCTTCCTTCCTCCTTACTCCTCTCCTTCTTCCCTCCCTCCTTACTCCTTTCGTTCCTTCTTTCCTCCCTATACCTTTCATTCATTCATTCCTCTGTGTGTGTGTGTGTGTGTGTGTGTGTGTGTGTGTGTGTGTGTGTGTGTGTGTGTGTGTGTGTGTGTGTGTGTGTGTGTGTGTGTGTTTCTATAAACTCGCCTTTCATCAGTTATCAACCTTCCTTTTGAGCCTTAAGACACATTTTGAGGAACATGACAGTGAAGCAGGTTGAGAAGAAAATGATTATGCTCCATCACAGAATAATCCTTGACTCCATCTCACACACACACACACACACACACACACACACACACACACACACACACACACACACAGAGCGGTGGAGTGTTGAAGGCAAGATTTTCTATTTAAAAAGAAGAAGTTAGCTAATGCATCTCTCTTTGTCCGCCATTGAAACTGATGTTCTTGTATTTTGCAGAGTGTGGTTCAAGGATCCTGAGTTTGCTCAAGATTTTGTGTTCAAGGCGGTTCTTCTTGCTGGTGCCAAGTGAGTGAGGAGCCGGGGGAGGGGGGGGGGGGGCGGGGGGTTATTCTTTTCTTTTTTAACTTACTACAGAAATTCTTCTTAAGATATCTTTTCAGGGATGGAAAGCTTTTCATTTTTCACATCTCATTATCACAAGATGAGGGTTTGGTGCTTTTGAAAACGTTCTCATTGTCGGATAATCTCATGAAAAGACCCAAAATCCAAAATCGATCTATAGTAGAGGAACTTTATGACTTTCCTATTTTGTCGTCGGCTCTCTGCCCTCCAAGGTCCTCGTTCCCTACTGAAGATACAAGGTTTTAAAAGCTGGACGGACACTTAAGATTTTTTTTTTTAGCGAAAGTTATGCAGAAGAATATAAAGGAGCATTTCACCCAGTGCAGCAGTTTGCCTCATTCACGTGTTTTTAATAGTTTTTGAATAATAACAAAGATCTATGGTACAGAGGAAATAAGATATATCAAACTTTAGATACACACACACACACACACACACACACAGATACACACATACACACACACACTTATAATACTTGATGGTAGTTTAGTTCATTGTTGTCTTGTCATGGGATTTGATGACTATAAGAAACATTCACATCAACCATATAACCTTCATTTTTTTATATTTAGTTAACTTTTCACATCTTTCATGGATCTTAAAATGATATAAAACACTTTGGCAGCTCCTAATGTTTAACAGAGGGAACAAGCGTATAGACATTTGTAGGCTTTAAAACTCTATTACTGCTAACTCAATACAAAAAAGACACAAATTCACTTCCTTTGATTCTGTTTTACATGTATTGAAGTTTTGTCTCATTGTTCATTACGACGGATTTCTCACCAGTTTTTTTGCTTTATCATTTTTATTAATTCAGAATTACATTATAATAATTTTAATGCTCATGTTATCATTGCACAACGAAATTAAGTGTCTCCAGTGATACAAACAGTAAACATAACTACACACAATAACAAAAACTACAGACTCTGGAATAAAAATAAAAAACAAAAGCAGATTGAGTACTTGTTACATTGCACATGGTGAAGTTCACATGCATGCACATAATGAGTATATTGTTGCATGTGTTCAGGATAAGGTTTTACTTATTAGCCTGATATTCAACAAGAATGAAAAGAATCACTCTGATGTCTTTTATATTACTTTTCCCTGCACTTCCTGTTTATATTATATATGAAACAGAAAGACATCTGTTGTTAGTATGGGTCGATATTTCAACTTGTAGGTTTTTCAGAATTTGAATCTTTTTTTTTTCTGTGTTTATTTAACCAATGTTTCATCATCACTAAGCAGTTTCACATCCTAATGTTTCCCTCTGTTTCTTCTCCCAGGATGCCCAACAAAGTCCTGAAACCTGGAGACTGGGAGAGAGGGAACAGGGAACCATGGAGACCTCAGCTGGGCTTCAACCCCAACAGACAGCAGGCTCACCTGGGCCAGTCCGGCTTCAGGGCTCTGGGGTAAGTTTATATCTGTGACACCCTTAGTCCAATCTACATCAGACCTACATCAGACTATAACGGACATCTCAAAATCGGATAAAGACCACCTAGATAATTTGCCAGCAGTTTAGCTCTATGTAAACTCAGCAATCGTATCTAAATCTGAGTTCAAGTTTAGCTAGCTAGATTGAAAGTCTGAAAAAGAAAGAGTCTGGAAAGAGTCTTTAAACATAAAAAATATCTACTAAAATATTACAAATGTCAGCCATGATATGATGAGCCTCATGACATTATGTTACACTGAAAATAAGACTAATATATTTTTAAAAACATAGATGAATATATGTTGCACAGCTTTTAAAAACCCCATAAACATACACATGGCTGGGCAATATTGAAGGGACGACTATCTGTGCTTTCAGAAAATATTTACACAATGAGATTCTTGATAAATAATCATCAGTAAAGTGGATATAATGACTGAGTGGATAAAAGGCAGATCTTAGAATAGTCTGTTACGCTCAGAAAATTAAATTTTTACTGTAATGCAGCCTTTAAAAGCATAAAAAGACATCTAATCCATATCACACAATCTTTATAATCTAACACGATATCTATGAAATATGAATTTGAATATCAATATATTGCCCCAAACATACATACAGTCTCTAAACACACACAGACCTGCCTCCGCCACTTCCTGCAGCGTTGTGATGATGTCATAATATAATTTAACATTAAGCTGCGTTTAAACAATAACAACTGATCCTGCAGTGACTCAGTGTTCACATGTAGGAGACGAGACGAGGAGTACAGCATTTTAAAATGGAAAATGTGTTTAAATGTTTGTTACCCCCCTCCTCCCCATCTCCATCCAAACTACCCCCCCCCCCCCCCCCCCTCCCTTTAACGGTCCCCATTAACCAGCCATCCTTGATTATGATCTAAGCTCTCTCCTCCACACGTTGATATTATCATTAAGGAAATGTGAATAATTGAACATCTGGCTCGGTCCGACTGCGTGGTGCCGTGTTTGTGAATTAATTATGCACGCTTTGGAAGAAACACAATATATTCCAGCTTCTTTTCTTTCTTTCTTTCTTTCTTATTTTCCCTTCCAGCTCTAAAGTAAGTCGTTAATTCAGGCAGTTATGTGCCTTGATGGGGCCAAACAGGCAGCTGCTGAGAGGAGAGAGAGAGAGAGAGATTTTAAAGAAAAGGATTAGTAGTTTAACAAGCAGATGATAATGAGCTTAATACCAAGATATCATCCGTCTGATCGAGGCTGGTTTTAAACATTGTTAATGTTTCGATCACCTGTGACCAGTTAAGATACTTTAACTTAAAAGACTGTTTTACTGTAACTGATCCTTTAAAGTCGATAAACTATGAATGAGTTTCTATAATAAGCTGAACTAATGATCATATGAGACACCCACAAGTTTAACCTGCCTGTCGTCTGTTTTGACTGTTCCTTCTTTCCTCCCTTCCTCCTTCCTTTTCTCCCTCCGTCCTTCCTTCCTTCCTTCCTCCCTCCCTCCCATCGGTCCTTCCTCCCTTCCTTCCTTCCTTCCTTCCTTCCTTCTTTCCTCCCGTCCCTCCTTCCATCGGTCCTTCCTCCCTTCCTTCTTTCCTCCCTCCATCCCCTTTTCTTCCTTCCTTCTGTCCTTCCTTCCGTCCTTCCTTCCTCTCTCCCTCCTTCTTTCTTTCCTCTGTTCCGTCTTTCCTTCCTTACTCTTTTCCTTCCTTCCTCCCTCCCTCCCTCCTTCCTTCTTTCCTTCCTTCCTTCCTTCTTCCCTCCGTCCCTTCTTTCCTTCCTCCCTCCCTCCCTTCTTTCCTCCCTCCTTTCCTTCCTTCCTCCCTTCTTTCCTCCCTCCTTTCCTTCCTTAAAGTATAAATAACCTTAAAGAAAAACAAACTTTTACCAGACAGCAGCAACCAAAAGCAAGAACATACACATTATAGGTAGAAGTCATTGTCACGTTAGCGCTGTATATCTACTGTTAACCTCTTCATAGTTACGTTATAATTCTGTGTTAACTTCTGTGCAGTAATGTTGCTTCTTGTAAGTCTTGAAATTCACTCAAACTGGACTTCTTCTTCGATGGTATTTCGGAGTCTGTACATCAAGCAGCACGACACAATGAAGCACAGTTTGGTTCTTTACACCTGACCCTTTTAACTACCTGGAGATAAACATGTGTGTGTGTTTAAATATGATGATGATGATGATGATGATGATGATGATGTTAATTAGATCTTTATTTTTTGTCTTTTCTTCAGTCACAGTATGAACAGGAACCAACGTGGCGGAGGTCAGTACAGCAACGCTCCACCGCCAGGAAACTACAGCCAAGGAAACTACCGTCCTCAACACAGCGGTGGCCACCAGCCCTACCATCGTAAGAGAGACACACACACACACTCACACACACACACACACTCACACTCACTCACATACCCTGACAAGTGTCCACTGAGCTACAGCAGATTAACATTAGCAGACAGTCTATCCTTGACTCTCAACCAGGTGAGACTAGTTCTTGGAGAACAACCAAGAACTAGTGTTGCAGCTTTGTTTTGAGCCACTTGTGATTAGTTTAAAGACTATTAGATGCAGCAGACCCTAACCCTAACCCTAACCCATACACCTGAACAGGAATCAAGATGACATAAAACCAATGAACAAACTACTTGATGAAACAACCATTTTGGAAACAGCTCTGTTGATGTGATCAGACCATGACAATCATCAACATCATCATATCTATTTCTCTACTTATCATATGATACATGGTAGGGGTGTGATTTAATTTTATTAGACGTCTCATAACATTTCATTTTGTTGAGATCTTTATCTAAATCTTGTTCTGAGGTGTGTGTGTGTGTGTGTGTGTGTGTGTGTGTGTGTGTGTGTGTGTGTGTACAGTAACAGTAAAAGGTTTGAACACAATTTCCCATTGACTGAGTCCAACCTCTTGACTCGATTCTGTGTGTTTAGAAAAAGGAAGATAAAAAAACATCTCAGTTCAACAGACTTTGAGTAAAATGGTGAAAATGGATGATTTTGACTAAAGGAAGTTAGATTCAAGTGAAAGCTTCTGGATTAATGTTTTTATGTGGAAACAGTTTTAAAAGGATGAAGAAGAAACATTATGACTCAGGCTACATTGACACGATGGCGGTCTGAACAGAAGACCCAAAAGTGGTGTTGCGTCTTCACTTTTTATTCCGCGTGCGTTTTCAGGAGGAAATCTGCGTGCGTACGGTGACGCAAAAGTGAGTGGAATTTGATAGGGTATGAATGCCAGGCGGCCAGGCGGCTAGGTGGCATGCACGGCTACGGCGGAGCGTATTCAACTTTTCCACTCTGGAGGGAGGTTTCAGATTTTTGCGTTTTCAAGCCTCAAAAACGCCGTCACCGTGTAAACAAAAAGGCACTTCAGATCAAATATTTAGTCGTTTTTACCCGCCAGCGTCCTCGTGTAAACGGGGCCTCAGATTGGGTGAATTATTGGATTCACTGCTGTAGCTTTGTATTGACTCAGACAGTACGATGCTCATTAAGCCAGATGAATCAATAATGAAAGAATAATGAGTTGCAGCCCTACTGTACTATAATGTAACTAGACTAGGCATTATCTGCCATGAAACTAGTTCATTTCACCAATATGTAGTTATGATACGTTGGTGCTATTCCCCTCCGAGCCCATGGTGGCATGTTATCAACATCCGGGGTCTGTAGGTTGACTTCCTAACCTCTGATCTGGATGATGTCATTTCCGAACGTCATACCTACGGATATACGCGGCGCTCCACTGGAGCTAATTTCGTCCGAACGACTCCAAATGACACCAAAGTTGTCTGGGTGAGTAAATGATCGTATTTTATGCTAGAAATAAGGTCCAGGTTGTAAAAAACGGTAATTATCCTTTAAGCCAGATGAGTCAATAATGATATGACATAATTAGTTGCAGCCCTACTGTAATATAATGTAACTAGATTAAGTAATATAAACATATATACAGTCAAGCCCGAAATTATTCATACCCCTTTTGGACATGCCACTTTTTGTTCAAATGTAAATAAAAGCTGACTGAAATATTTTTTTTACCACAATGATGCCTTTTGTACATCGTCTTTTTATCTTCTTGGAGAAGCCTGTGTCACTTCCGGTCAAAAAACAACTTGCTGGTTGAATAAAAGTAACTTTAAGTCAAAATTTGCCAGGAGTATGAATAATTTCGGGCTTGACTGTATGTATTATCTCTGGTCATCTTCAAGTTCATCTCTATTGTCTGAAACAACCATCATGTTCAGCTCTCCTGCTCTGATCCTTCCTCTGAGCTAGTTTTATCATTTCTATTAGCAGGAAAATAAATGAATAAACTCATAAACTGCTCAGCTGCTTCATCAGCAGCTGTGTGACCCGCTGGAGCTCCAACCTGCTGGTTTACACGACGCTGTTCCTCCAAATAATCAGCTGCAACTAGAAACACACACAAAGATGAATGGATACTGTTATTAATTCACTCAGAAGAAAGACGACACTTTGTCCAACCAGCTGCCAAACTGTCTCTTTTTTCAAGACACAAATAATTGAGTTATATGATTAAAAAAAAAAGCTCCTTTTGTCGGTCACATGAGAGACGGATGGCGGAGCAGCTCAGATCGTCACATATGGAGGCAGAATCTGTTCCCCTGCTCCTAATCACGGACTGCGCTCGGCCCCCCGGCCCTCGGCCCCCCTGCGCTCCTCTGCCAGCTCTCTCCTCCAGTTTGACTTTGATGTGCCAATTTGCAAGTAGATGAATAATCTCATCTGCCCACTGATAGCGTGCGGGGGAGTCGCGGCTATTCTGGTGGCACTTGAATGCAAATGGGGGTTTTTGGCTCCTCCGGATTGCGCTAGCACCTCCCCTGGCCTCTGCCTCTCCTTCTTAATGTTAAACTTTCCAATTAGTGGTTTCCAGCTTTTTAATATATATATTTATATATCTCTCTCACTCTGTAGTTGTTCCATCATTTTGTAAGGAATTATTTTAATAAATGTGAATTATTGTAAATGCTGAGCTTGTGTCTGGTTGACGGAGGATCAGCTGAAGTACCTGAGACAGAAATAATGTGTCATTATTGAAGCTAGCGTTTTATATTAGATTTGATTTCTGCTGATTTTCGTCCATTTTTTTAAAGTGTTAAACCTTTGACTCTTTCATTGAGTGATGACAGTCGGATGCTAAAATAAGATTCACCTGTGAACCGATGGAAATTATTCAACCGTGTTTTAAATCAAAATAAAATGACTCAGGGACTTTTATTCTGACACCAGCAGGGAGTCAGGGGACGAATCGTAATATGGACGTCCCGAGGAATGTGATTATCCAGACACAAGTAGGCCTTATTCTGCAACAGGAGGCTCGCTTTTGTCCAGATAACACTTTCTCAGGGACAATCCTCTGCTCGGCCAGTAATCACTACAGGCTTTGCTCTACTGGGCTTTTGTGGGGGGCTTTTTTTTAAGGGGGGGGTTGCTGATTATCGTTGTGGGAGACCAGGGGCTAGTAATGAGACTGTCGAGTGGCTCCGCTGGACACAGTAACCACCCCCACCCCCCCCCCCCTACCCCCTGTGATAAAAGCATCCGGGAGGTTTTGATTGGATGTGTGATGCGCTCTGAAGAGGGTTGAAACCAAAGTTAACTTCCCCCTTTTAACAGCGCCGCTACCTCCTGCGGTGATGTGTCAACACACTGCCTCTGAAACACGCTGCCGGGCTTTGTGCTCCGAGGCCGGACCAGCTGGTGTTTAATAACCCACCCGGGGGAGTCTCTGCTGGTGGCCATTATTGTCTTGACACACACTGACACCAAATTTTAACCAGGGCAAAGCAAAAGCAAAGTAACGGTTTCATCCAGCAGCCGCAGCAGCAGCAGCAGCAGCAGCGGCGGCGGAGGAGGATGATGATGATAAGCCTCCCAAAACTCCCCCAACCCACTTGAGAATAACAACTGCACACAATAGCTGCTCACACTGGCTGCTGCAGAGACTTCAATAACAAGGAGTCACCAAACACATGTGGCCTTTTAAGTCCTGGGGAGCATTATCTCCACTGAGATCTGACGCTGCTGGAAAAGTGAGATTTTTACTCTGAACTTCAGCGTCGAAGATTCATTTATTGAAGCTGAAGCATCGACTGATCTTTAGCTTGTTTTGTTTTTTTGTTTTTTTAAAATATATTTTTATTTAACTTTTTGCAAAGCAGTTGTGACTAGGCATGGGATGATAACTGTGTTGAAGGTATACCGTGATATGAAAAAGCCACGATAACCGAAACCACCAAATTTTCCATCATACCGTTCCTAACTCTAAGGTATGAGCTGTTTTTAGTCTGGTCAAAGACAGGAAGTGCTGGTCAGAAATCCGTCAGGTGGTGCAGCTGCAGCGTAGAGTATCACGACCCCTCACACTGTCATTACAGATTCAGGTTAAATTAACATGTCTGTCTTTATTTTTCTTCCTTTTAGGAACATTTCAGAGCTGTAATCGCCATACCATGAAACAGTGATATTTTTGCTTATGGTTATCATACCACCAGAATCTCATATCGGCCCATGCCTAATTGTGACAAGGACAGTACAAAACATGGCACTATAGCAACAGTGCACCAAATACATGCCACTTTTTGTTCAAATATAAATAAAAGCTGACTGAAATATTTTTTTTACCACAATGATGCCTTTTGTACATCGTCTTTTTATCTTCTTGGAGACGCCTGTGTCACTTCCGGTCAAAAAACAACTTGCTGGTTGAATAACAGTAACTTTAAGTCAAAATTTGCCAGGGGTATGAATAATTCCGGGCTTGACTGTATATTGTGTTTGGTTGTTAATACTCGACACAGTTAAACTCTGCTGTATCTGTGTAACTCTGCATGAAGGCTTTAAAGTAGCAATCAAGCTTTATTCATACAGCATCGTTCATAAAGGTTAATAAAGCTCAAAATGCTTCACAGACAGCAGACAGGAGGCTTATAAGACAGATCAAGTGTTACAGCAAAGGAACAAAAACAAAGAAAAAATGACAAAGAAAGAAGAAAAAATGGAGATTAATGATTTAAAGTAGGTCTGGTATCTCTCTATAGGCCTTTATGATGTTGTGATAATATCATTAAAAGTACTGAACATTAGCTTTGTATTCTTCTTTTCACATTCCTTGTAGTTTTAACCTTTTTTTTGAATTGGTAGTGCCTGATTTCAATCAAACTCTTGATAATATTACAGGTTTATTTCAATAAAAGCCGACCTGTCGTGCTGCTGCTTGTTAGTTACATTAAACACTGATACGTTGGAGATGTTACACTTCCTGTCTCAGTGCTTAATAAAAGGATTTGATAGAAATAGAGATGATATATTAATACATAGATCTGCAGAATGAGATGAATCAGCAGCTATTTTGATGATTAATTGATTAATTGCAAAAAAACATCTAAACTTTGCTGGTTTCAGCCTCAAATGTGACGATTTAATGCTTTTCTTAGTCAGTTAGTGACTTACTTAGTTAGACAAAACAATTTGACGTCACCTTAGCTTTCAAGATACAATCATTTAACCAGGAAAATAATCATTAGACTAATCAATAATGAGAATAAGAATGAGCTGCAGCCGTAGGAGGAAGTTCAGTCTTGGTATCTGTACTGAAACATTTGAAAGAAAACAGTTGTAATAATTTAAGTCGACATCAAGAAACAGACCAGTATTGATAATATTGATATTGTAATATTGATTTTGAACTATATCTCCTTCAGTTATCATTCATTTAGAGTAGTTTATGTCTCGTAAACCGGTCTGAGGAGAAGCTGTTGCTCGTCTTTGTCCGAGCAGAGAGGAAAGTTACAGTCTAGTCTCTGTTACGGAGTCCTATTTGAAGTCACCTTAGCTTGTAAGAAACCTCAAATAATCATTAATCTAATCACTAATGAGAATAAGAATGAGCTGCAGCCCTGGGAAGAAGTCCAGTCTTGGTATCTGTACTGAAACATTTGAAAGAAAACAGTCGTAGTGATTTAAGTCGACATCGAGAAACAGATTAGTATTGATAGTATTGATATTATAATATTGATTTTTAACTATATCTCCTTCAGTCATCATTCATTTAGAGGTTTTAAACTTTTCTTAAGTTGATTCTCTTCTCGTAAAAACCAGTCCGAGGAGAAGCTGGTTGAGTTTTCGGGGGAGTCTGTTGCTCGTCTTTGTCCGAGCAGACAGAAAAGTTACAGTCTAGTTTCTGTTACTTCATCCTGAGCCGGCTGGACGAGGGAGCTGAGTCAAATAGTCGCCTTCACTAATTGAAAAGAGGCGGAGAGGGACGTTTAGTTGTTTAGCTTGGTTGTAATCCCGGCGTTAATACAGTGGAGGCCGAGCGTGTTTTAAGGATTTAAAGCGTAATCCTTTGTTGGCTTTTGTCCGCTGCAGACTGGAGGTCCATACACTTTCAGATCATTGTTAATTAAGGAGATTGACAGGTGTCCACTTGTAAATTCTCTCCTTTTGAGTCGTCGCTGGCCCACGAGGGAAAAAAAAGAAGACCAGTGTTTTTGAGGGAGTTTATAATTGGGAGCCCGACTGGGTGGTCCACTTAAAGTTTGTTGGTGGAGGAGATAATCAAACATGAAAACTGAATGACAAAAAAACAAAATGATAATGTGCCGACAGCAGTCCGCCTGCTGGCTGGTAATTGTGCGCTTTACTACTTCTTTTTTTTTTTTGCAGCCGTCAGCAGAGAAGAAGTGGTGGGATGCAGACGAGGAAAGGGGGGAGGGGGGAATGGGGGGGTTGGGGGGGTGAATTAAAGGAAAAACCAGTAGTAGCCTGAATGCTTGACCCCTACAGTGAGGGGGATCCAGCAGCTCTGGAGGCTGGGGGGCATTTAGCTGGTGTAGTTTGGGTCCAGAGAAGAGTCAATGCTAATCAATACTAAGTTTATCTGATTGATTAAATATTTCTATCCTGATGGGAGGGGTCTGGTCCACCTAAAGGGGCTCGAGGGGTCACCGTAAGCCTGGCCCAATAATTACTGACGTATCAGCATCATCATTTCTATTTCTCGACTTATCATATGGTACATGGTAGGGATGTGACGATACTCTCTTTAACTCTGTTTTTAAGAAAACTTCAATGAGGAAATAAATGACTGTTCTTTTATTTTGAAATCCACAAAATGGAAATTGAATTGAAATGTTTTAACTAATCATCTTGTAATGAATCTACTTTCTAAATATATAATTATCATATGCATTTAGCTGGTGTAGTTTGGGTCCATTTGAGAGAAGAGTCGATGCTAATCAATATAAAGTTTATCTGATTGATTAAATATTTCTATCTTGATGGGAGGGGTCTCGTCCATCCAAAAGGGGCTCGAGGGGTCACTGTAAGCCTGGGCTAATAATTACAGACGTATCGTACAATAACGTAATTATTTGTTTATTTAAAAGGATCCCCATTAGCTGACTCCAAGACGACAGCTTGTCTTCCTGGGGTCCAGACAATAATATTTAATCGTATCTTACGGCCTTCAGTCATCATATCTCAACCCAGCTGATCACTGATGGGAGATTTAGGACGGATGTGTGAGACAGCGCTCTGCACCTTCATCATCAAAACACCAAATAAGAGAATTCACAGACTGTAGAATCAATAACAAGGAGCGTTGATCAGTTACTGAGACTCTTTATGTTGGGTTTTCCCCTTTTTAAGCTATTTGTTTAGTTTTCATTGGATCCAAAACATCAAAAGTCTTCCATTAGTTTCTCAAAGTCTTGGACTCGTTCATGATTTCTTAGATATTTGATGAATATCGAGTTATCGGCTGGTCCAACATGATCGAGGCGCCTTTGTTTGGAAATGTGTTTGGATGTTTTCGGAGGTGATCGGTTGGTCAACGTGTCATCGTCCCTCCAGTAATCCACCGCTGGCTCTAACGTCTCAGCAGCAGTTTGATATATGATTTAAACCCTTTAGGAAGATACGTTGTGGCCGATGGTTCAGTTGTAAATGATCGTACTGCGTCGTCTTGTCTTGTTGGAGTTTGTTCTCTCCTACGTTGCATTGGGAAAGGCATTTTAAATTCTGCAGCCATGCTAGCAGCTGTATGAAGCTATATTTATTCAAGATATCTTTATTGACCCCGAGGGGCAATTTGTGGTGCAGTAAGACAATAGAAATGACAATTTACAGCAATTAGTTACATTTTAAAAATAAACAATCCACAAAAGTACAGAAATGATCAATATATTACCCATTAGCCCTGATATCCACACAGTGTTGGCTATCATTTACTTTTATTTTCCCTTTTATCATTTTAGTCTTTAACATGTCAGAAAAAGTGAAAAATTCCGTCAGTTTCCCCCAAATTACATTAATATATATAAAAATATTCTTTACTTTGACTTGAATCCAAAAATATGAACTTTATTTTCACATATGATGGACAAAAGCATCAATCAATCTCATTTAATAGTTACAATTTAGGCTGAAAACTGTGTGAAAGGATTATTTAATTATCTAAACAGTTGCTTCTGATGATTGATTAAGTGATCAGTTGTTTCAGCTCTACTGATAATGAATAAATAATCAATATATTTCCAATACACTGACTATCAGCATTATTTACTTTTATTTTCCCTTTTTATCATTTTAGTCTTTAACATGTCAGAAAAAAGTGTAAAATTCCTTCAGTTTCCCCCAAACTACATTAATATATATAAAAATGTTCTTTACTTTGACTTGAATCCAAAAATATTCACTTTATTTTCATATATAACAGACAAAAGCATCAAATAGTCTCATTTAATAGTTACAATTTTGGCTTTTTTTGCTGTAAAACTGTCTGAAAGGATTATTTAATTATCAAAACAGGTGCTTCTGATGATCAATTAATCAACCAGCTCTTCTGATAATTAACCAATAATCAATATAATCAATATATCTCCCCATTTAGTATTTATCTATCAGCGTCATTGGTCTTTTTTTCTTTTTTTTTTTTTTTAATATTTAACACTGACTCCTTCCTCCTCCTGGTTGGTTTCTAAACATGAGGCTCTGGGTCCTTTTCTTCACCCTTCACCCACCCTGAGCCTGAACCACTCAGCACTGCTGCCCCTATAAACAAACAAGTCCGCGGCTCGCAGCTGGTCATCGCCTTGGCAACGGTGAATCTGGAAGAAGCCGTTCGCTCCTTTTTTTTTCTTCTTTCTTTCATTTATCTTTTTTTATTCTATCTCTCTCTCTCTCATCTCTCTCTCACTCTCTCTCTCTCTCTCTCTCTCTCTCTCTCTCTCTCTCTCTCACCTCTCTCTCTCTCTCTCTCTCTCTCTCTCTCTCTCTCTCTCTCTCTCTCTCTCTCTTCTCTCTCTCTTTCTATTAAGTGTGTCTTTGTGAAGGGCTTGCAGCGATGGAACCGGGGTACTTGAAGCGTCACAATGCTGCCGGCTGACTGA